>NC_069501.1:1121732327-1121769722 GCF_027579735.1 Bombina bombina | reverse complement strand
GGTCCTGGACCATCTTATAAAAAGGCTGAAGGAGATAGAAGTGTACTGGGTGTCCAATCATGTTTTTGATTCATGTTCCCGTTTCCTAAAAATTATCTCTGGGTTTCTAAAATCAATGCTGTGCCTGTACTCTATTGATCAAAAGGATGCCATATGTCCTCTTTCCTGCTGTTGATTTTGTTGAGGGTCCTGGACCATCTTATAAAAAGGCTGAAGGAGAAAGAAGTGTACTGGGTGTCCAATCAATGTATTTTTCTATTTCCCGTTTCCTAAAAATTATCTCTGGGTTTCTAAAATCAATGCCTTACCTGTACTCTATTGTTCAAAAGGATGCCATATGTCCTCTTTCCTGCTGTTGGTTTTGTTGAGGGTCCTGGACCCTCTTATAAAAAGGCTGAAGGAGATAGAAGTGTACTGGGTGTCCAATAATTTTTTTGGTTCAATTTCCCGTTTCCTAAAAATTATCTCTGGGTTTCTAAAATCAATGCCTTACCTGTACTCTATTGTTCAAAAGGATGGCAGATGTCCTCTTTCCTGCTGTTGGTTTTGTTGAGGGTCCTGGACCCTCTTATAAAAAGGCTGAAGGAGATAGAAGTGTACTGGGTGTCCAATCATTTTTTTGGTTCATGTTCCCGTTTCCTAAAAATTATCTCTGGGTATCTAAAATCAATGCCTTACCTGTACTCTATTGTTCAAAAGGATGCCATATGTCCTCTTTCCTGCTGTTGATTCTGTTGAGGGTCCTGGAGCCTCTTATAAAACCCATTTTTTTGGTTGAATTTCCCCGTTCCAACAAATTATCTCCGGGTTTCTAAAATCAATGCCTTACCTGTACTCTATTGTTCAAAAGGATGGCATATGTCCTCTTTCCTGCTGTTGTTTCTGTTGAGGGTCCTGGACCCGCTTATAAAAAGGCAGAAGGAGAAAGAAGTGTACTGGGTGTCCAATCATGGTTTTTTTCTATTTCCTGTTTCCTAAAAATTATCTCTGGGTTTCTAAAATCAATGCCTTACCTGTACTCTATTGTTCAAAAGGATGCAATATGTCCTCTTTCCTGCTGTTGGTTTTGTTGAGGGTCCTGGAGCCTGTTATAAAAAGGCTCAAATAGAAAGAAGTGTACTGGGTGTCCAATAATTTTTTTGGTTCAATTTCCCAGTTCCAACAAATTATCTCCGGGTTTCTAAAATCAATGCCTTACCTGTACTCTATTGTTCAAAAGGATGCCATATGTCCTCTTTCCTGCTGTTGGTTTTGTTGAAGGTCCTGGAGCCTCTTACAAAAAGGCTGAAGGAGATAGAAGTGTACTGGTTGTCCAATAATTTTTTTGGTTCATGTTCCCGTTTCCTAAAAATTATCTCTGGGTTTCTAAAATCAATGCCTTACCTGTACTCTATTGTTCAAAAGGATGCCATATGTCCTCTTTCCTGCTGTTGGTTTTGTTGAGGGTCCTGGACCCTCTTATAAAAAGGCTGAAGGAGATAGAAGTGTACTGGGTGTCCAATCATTTTTTTGGTTCAATTTCCCGTTTCCTAAAAATTATCTCTGGGTTTCTAAAATCAATGCCTTACCTGTACTCTGTTGTTCAAAAGGTTGCCATATGTCCTCTTTCCTGCTGTTGGTTTTGTTGAGGTTCCTAGACCCTCTTATAAAAAGGCTGAAGGAGATAGAAGTGTACTGGGTGTCCAATCATTTTTTTGGTTCATGTTCCCGTTTCCTAAAAATTATCTCTGGGTTTCTAAAATCAATGCCTTACCTGTACTCTATTGTTCAAAAGGATGGCAGATGTCCTCTTTCCTGCTGTTGTTTTTGTTGAGGGTAATGGAGCCTGTTATAAAAAGGCTGAAGTAGAAAGAAGTGTACTGGGTGTCCAATCATTTTTTTGGTTCAATTTCCCGGTTCCAACAAATTATCTCCGGGTTTCTAAAATCAATGCCTTACCTGTACTCCATTGTTCAAAAGGATGCCATATGTCCTCTTTCCTGCTGTTGTTTCTGTTGAGGGTCCTGGAGCCTCTTATAAAACCCATTTTTTTGGTTGAATTTCCCCGTTCCAACAAATTATCTCCAGGTTTCAAAAATCAATGCCTTACCTGTACTCTATTGTTCAAAAGGATGGCATATGTACTCTTTCCTGCTGTTGTTTCTGTTGAGGGTCCTGGACCCGCTTATAAAAAGGCCGAAGGAGAAAGAAGTGTACTGGGTGTCCAATCAATGTTTTTTTCTATTTCCCGTTTCCTAAAAATTATCTCTGGGTTTCTAAAATCAATGCCTTACCTGTACTCTATTGTTCAAAAGGATGCCCTATGTCCTCTTTCCTGCTGTTGGTTTTGTTGAGGGTCCTGGAGCCTGTTATAAAAAGGCTGAAGTAGAAAGAAGTGTACTGGGTGTCCAATCATTTTTTTGGTTCAATTTCCCAGTTCCAACAAATTATCTATGGGTTTCTAAAATCAATGCCTTACCTGTACTCTATTGTTCAAAAGGATACCATATGTCCTCTTTCCTGCTGTTGTTTTTGTTGAGGGTCCTGGACCCTCTTATAAAAAGGCCGAAGGAGAATGACCTGTACTGTACTGGGTGTCCAAGCATGGTTTTTTCTTCAATTTCACGGTTCCTAAAAATTATCTCTGTGTTCCTAAAATCAATGCCATACCTGTACTCGATTGTTCAAAAGGATGGCATATGTGGTTTTTCATTCTGTTGTGGCTGTTGAGGGTCGTGGGCCATCGTATAAAACGGCTGAAGGAGAACGACCTGTACTGCCTTGCTGCTCCTTTTAGGCAGGCCAGCTCTTTGCATACATGCCCACAGACTCTGTAACGGATGCCTCTTTTAGGGAGAGGTGCAGCCATAATGCAGGGTCAGAACCTCTGCCTGCAACTGGTATACTCGATTTTGCAAAAGGAAGTAACCTTACCATGGTTCCCTGAATGCACGTCTTGTTGTTATGTTTTGGTGAGGGTAATCATGATGGCCATGTAGACCACCCCCAAGAGGCCTTGAAGTAACAGGGATGAAAGTGCTAAGAATAGTACTACTTTAAACAACCAAGTTAGCCATGGGTCTTAGTCCAAGACCGCATGTCTTTTTTTTTTGTTTGGTGCGGCTAATCATGCAGGCCATATAGACCTCCCACCATTTGGTGTTGTAACAGGTATTAAACTAATAAGAAAAGTACTACCAAAATACAGCCAATTAACAGGCTTTCAAGAGCCAAGGTTTTATTGTTGTACTTTGTTAGGCTAATCATGATGGCCATGTAGACCACCCCCGAGAGGCCTTGAAGTAACAGGGATGAAAGTGCTAAGAATAGTACTACTTTAAACAACCGAGTTAGCCATGGGTCTTAGTCCAAGACCGCATGTCTTTTTTTTTGGTTTGGTGCGGCTAATCATGCAGGCCATATAGACCTCCCACCATTCGGTGTTGTAACAGGTATTAAACTAATAAGAACAGTACTACCAAAATAAAGCCAATTAACGTGCTTTCAAGAGCCAAGGTTTTATTGTACTATGTTAGGCTAAACATGATGGCCATGTAGACCACCCCGAGAGGCCTGGAAGTAACAGGGATGAAAGTGCTAAGAATAGTACTACTTTCAACAACCGAGTTAGCCATGGGTCTTAGTCCAAGACTGCATGTCTTTTTTTGGTTTGGTGCGGCTAATCATGCAAGCCATATAGACCTCCCACCATTCGGTGTTGTAACAGGTATTAAACTAATTAGAACAGTACTACCAAAATAAAGCCAATTAACGGGCTTTCAAGAGCCAAGGTTTTATTGTACTATGTTAGGCTAAACATCATGGCCATGTAGACCACCCCCGAGAGGCCTGGAAGTAACAGGGATGAAAGTGCTAAGAATAGTACTACTTTCAACAACCGAGTTAGCCATGGGTCTTAGTCCAAGACCGCATGTCTTTTTTTTTTGGTTTGGTGCGGCTAATCATGCAGGCCATATAGACCTCCCACCATTCGGTGTTGTAACAGGTATTAAACTAATAAGAACAGTACTTCCAAAATACAGCCAATTAACAGGCTTTCAAGAGCCAAGGTTTTATTGTTGTACTTTGTTAGACTAATCATGATGGCCATGTAGACCACCCCCAAGAGGCCTTGAAGTAACAGGGATGAAAGTGCTAAGAATAGTACTACTTTAAACAACGAGTTAGCCATGGGACTTAGTCCAAGACCGCATGTCTTTTTTTTTGGTTTGGTGCGGCTAATCATGCAGGCCATATAGACCTCCCCCGATAGGGTGAGTAACAGGTATTAAAATGCTAAGAACAGTACTAATTAACACAACCTAGTTACCATGGGTCCCAGACCGCATGTCTTATTATTATATTTTGTCAGGGTAATCAGTCAGGCCATATAGACCTCCCCCGATAGGGTGAGTAACAGGTATTAAAATGCTAAGACCAGTACTACTTAACACAAACTTACCATGGGTCCCAGATCATATGTCTTATTATTATATTTTGTTAGGGTAATCATGCAGGCCATATAGACATCCCCCGATAGGGTGAGTAACAGGTATTAAAATGCTAAGAACAGTACTACTTAACACAACCTAGTTACCATGGGTCCCAGACCGCATGCCTTGTTATTATATTTTGTAAGGGTAATCATGCAGGCCATATAGACCTCCCCTGATAGGGTGAGTAACAGGTATTAAAATGCTAAGAACAGTACTACTTAACACAACCTTACCATGGGTCCCAGACCCAGAGCAGATGTCTTATTATTATATTTTGTAAGGGTAATCATGCAGGCCGTATAGACATCCCCCGATAGGGGGAGTTACAGAGATTAAAGTGCTAAGAATAGTACTACTTATAACACAACCTAGCTACCATGGGTCCCAGACCGCATGTCTTATTATTATATTTTGTCAAGAGTAATCAGTCAGGCCATATAGACCTCCCCCGATAGGTGGGGTAACAGGGATTAAAGTGCTAAGAAAAGTACTAATTAACACAAGCTAGTTACCATGGGTCCCACACCGCGTGTCTTGTTGTTATACTTTGTCAGGGTAATCATGCAGGCCATATACTACTTATAACACAACCTAGTTACCATGGGTCCCAGACCGCATGTCTTATTATTATATTTTGTCAAGAGTATCTATCTATCTATCTTCTGTCCGTACTGTTTTGAGACAGCCACTTGTGTTTTGGACAAATTTGAAGTAGGAGGACAGACCAATCACAGGGATTAAACTGGGAAGAATAGTAATACTTAAGAAAACCTAGTTATACCAGAACCACCATGGGTCCCAGACCGCATGTTTGGTTGTTAAACTTTGTCAGGGTAATCATGCACGCCGTATAGACCTCCCCCAATAGGGAGAGTAACAGGGATTAAAGTGCTAAGAATAGTACTACTTAACACAACCTAGTTACCATGGGTCCATGACCGCATTTTTTGTTATTATACTTTGTCAGGGTAATCATGCAGGCCATATAGACCTCCCTTGATAGGGGGAGTAACAGGGATTACAGTTCTAAGAATAGTACTACTTAACACAACCTAGTTACCATGGGTCCCACACCGCATGTTTTGTTGTTATACTTTGTCAGGGTAATCATGCAGGTTATATAGAACTCCACCGAAAGGGGGAGTAAGAGGGATTAAAGTGCTAAGAAAAGTTTTACTTAACACAACCTAGTTACAATGGGTCCCAGACCGCGTGTCTTGTTGTTATACTTTGTCATGGTAATCAAGCAGGCCATATAGACCTCCCCCGATAGGAGGAGTTACAGGGCTGAAAGTGCTAAGAATAGTACTACTTAACACAACCTAGTTACCATGGGTCCCAGACCGCATGTTTAATTATTATACTTTGTCAGGGTAATTATATATCTAACAAATCTATCTATTTCTCTTCTATCGATTCTATCTAACTATCAATCTATGTATATCTATCTATCCTATCTATCTATCTTGTGTCCGGGCTGTTTTGAGCCAGCCACTTGTGTTTTGGACAAATTTGAAGTAGGAGGACAGACCAATCATCTTCTTCCATCTCCCGGTTCCAAAAATGCAGGGTTGTAGTAAACTGCTAAGAATAGTACTACTTAACACACCACAGGTCACAGACCGCATGTCTTATTGTTATACTCTGTCAGGGAAATTATATATCTTTCAAATCTATCTATTTAGCTATCAAATCGATCTAACTATCAAAGGTATCTATCAAATGCATATTGCATCTATTGATCAATGTAATTCGTATCTATAGAATGTATATTACATATTTTGGTTGCTGTAATTCGTATCTATCAAATGTATATTGCATCTTTGGATCGATAACATTCGTATCTATCAAATGGATATTGCATCTATTGATCGATGTAATTCGTATCTATCAAATGTATATTGCATCTATTGATAAATGTAATTTGTATCGATCATATGTATATTGCATCGATTAAGCTATGTAATCTATGTATCTATCTATCTATCTCGTGGTTGTGCAAATGGACTGTTTGCGGTTCTTTGCGGTGCGTTACACTTGGAGTTTGCTCTGTCACTGTGAAGCGGCCGGAACCCTTACACTACCTGATCGATACAACATCATAACTGATGTTTTAAAGCACGTTATTGCAAAAAAATTGGGAATGTTAGGTGATTTAGGCCCTTTATGGGTTAAAAGCAGACTCTGCATCAACTATGTAATTTTCAATGGGAGTTTTGACATGGATCCCCCTCCAGCATGCCACAGTCCAGGTGTTAGTCCCCTTGAAACAACTTTTCCATCACTATTGTGGCCAGAAAGAGTCCTTGTAGGTTTTAAAGTTCGCCTGCCTATTGAATTCAATGGCGGTTCGCCGGTTCGCGAACAATACCGGAAGTTCGAGTCCGCCGTTCGCGAACCAAAATATTTAAGTTCGCGACATCACTATTAAGTAGATGAAAACATATGAAAGCATAATTATGCAATATTCATTTTCAATAAAGGTTTTAACTATGTATTTACTGTACATATTTGACATTCCAATGTTCTACACAGAGCAGAATATGTTCTATTTCTAAATTGATATTCCTATATATATCTGTATATATCTATGCCCATATATAATCATCAATATACAGTTAATATATATATATATATTTAACAAAAAAAATCCAATATATGTAGAAATATTTATAAATAAATAAAACATAGTGAGCTAGATTACGAGTTTGGCGTTATGAGTGAAAAAGCAGCATTATGCTTCATAACGCTGCTTTTTCCCCACCGCTGTTATTACGAGTCTTGCAGGTATAGCTGTACTGCACACTTTTTTGGCCATCACGCAACGTCAGTACCGCACTTTTTAAAAAGTTCTTTTTCAATGGGACTTCCATAGCGCCGGTATTATGGGTTTTGCCTGGGAGGCCAAAAAGTGAGCGGTACAGCCTATACCAAAAAGATTCGTACCGCCATCTAAAGTCTGTAGTTATGAGTTTTACGTTACAAAGCTGTACCATAAAACTCATAACTAAAGTGTTAAAAAGTAGACTAACACCCATAAACTACCTAATAACCCCTAAACCGAGACCCTCCTGCATCGCAAACACTAAAATAAAATTATTAACCCCTAATCTGCCTCTCTGGACATCACCGCCACTTAAAATTTGTATTAACCCCTATTCCGCCACTCCCCGACATCATTGCCACTAGAATAAAATTATTAACCCCTAAACTGCTGCCCTCCCGCATAAAAAACACTATTTAAATATAATTAACCCCTAATCTGCCGTCCGCCTACTCCGCCGCTATAATAAACCTATTAACCCCTAAACCTAACCCTAACACCCTCTAACTTAAATATAATTCAAATAAATCTAAATAAAACCTACTATTAATAACTAAATAATTCATATTTAAAACTAAATGCTTACCTATAAAATAAAACCTAAGCTAGCTACAATATAACTAATAGTTACATTGTATCTATCTTAGGTTTTATTTTTATTTCACAGCTAAGTTTGTATTTATTTTCATTAGGTAGACTAGTTAGTAAATATTTATCAACTATTTACTAGCTACCTAGTTAAGATAAATACAAATTTACCTGTAAAATAAAACCTAGCCTGCCTTACACTAACACCTAACCTTACACTACAATTAAATAAATTACATTAACAAAATACAATTATCTAAAGTACAAAAAATAATAAACACTGAATTACACAAAATAAAAAAAGAAATTATCAAAAATAAAAATGAATTACTTCTAATCTAATAGCCCTATCAAAATAAAAAAGCCCCCCCCCAAAAAAAAAAAATAGCCTACACTTAACTGCCAATAGCCCTTTAAAGGGCCTTTTGCGGGGCATTGCCCCAAAGAAATCAACTCTTTAACCTGTAAAAAAATTATACAAACAACCCCTCAACAGTAAACCCACCACCCACACAACCAACCCCCCAAATAAAATCCTATCTAAATAAACCTAAGCTCCACATTGCCTTGAAAATGGCATTTGGATGGGCATTGCGCTTAAAAGGGCATTTCGCTGTTTTACATTGTCTAAAACCCTAAGCTAAAAATAAACCCCACCCAATAAACCCTTATAAAAACCTAACACTAACCCCCAAAGATCCACTTAGAGTTTTTGAAGACCGGACATCCATCCTCATCCAGCCGGCAAAGTCTTCATCCAAGCGGCAAGAAGACCTCAACGAAGCCGGGAGAAGTCTTCATCCAAGCGGCAAGAAGTCCTCAACGAAGCTGTGAGAAGACTTCATCCAAGCGGCAAGAAGTCATCATCCAGGCGGGCAGAAGTCTTCATCCAGACGGCATTTTCTATCTTCCTCCTTCCGGCGCAGGCGGGTCCATCTTCAAGACATCCGGCACAGAGCATCCTCTTCATACGGTCCCAGTTGTACACTGAAGGTTCCCTTTAAGGGACGTCATCCAAGATGGCCTCCCTTGAATTCCAATTGGCTGATAGAATTCTATCAGCCAATAGGAATTAAAGGGTTAAAAATCCTATTGGCTGATGCAATCAGCCAATAGGATTGAGTTTTAATCCTATTGGCTGACCCAATCAGCCAATGGGATTGAGCTCACATTCTAATGGATGTTCCAGTCAGCTAATAGAATGCAAGCTCAATCCTATTGGCTGATTGGATGACCTCCCTTAAAGGGAACCTTCCGTGTACGGCTGGGACCATATGAAGAGGATGCTCCGTCCCGGATGTCTTGAAGATGGACCCGCTCTGCGCCGGAAGGATGAAGATAGAAGATGCCATCTGGATGAAGACTTCTGCCTGCCTGGATGTAAGGGTTAGCCACTCTCTTCTTGTGAGTATCCCTTTAAGACCTTCTCTATAAAGAGCACCTCCCTCCAGCACTCAGTGCTGGATTATTGAGTTTATTCTCAGCCCAAGTGTTCGGTAGGAGTACTGCCTATTGACTTCTCTCCTAAACTGCCTGAAAAGGTCTTTCCCCTCAGCTGGGGATTTGAAGTTACCTGCACACCGCTAACTGCTATTCTCAATACACTTCGTTCATCAAAGCAACTATCTGACAGGAGCATCTGACTTACGAGGTAATTGAAAGTCTGGTTTCAGTTTCCTGCTTCTTCCTCCAGTAACCCGGCGCTGTAGCGTTCTCTCTGCTGAGCCCTCTGAAGCGCACTACGTCATCAGCTACCGCCGACAAGCAGCTCTCCCACTAAGACACACGCTGCAACTCTCAGCACGGAGTAAGAGGAAGTTACCGCTCCAGGTATCAGGTCAGACTCTCGTTTACACATCTTGATATTTGCTCCTACTTGTGAACTAAATTGACTATATATATTTACAGTAACTACTTCCACTACTTAACAGTAGAATTCCTGCTCATTTTTACATGTTGCCTAAAAGACGATCACAGCTCAATCAGTACCTGAGCTGTCTCCCTTCCTGGCATAAATTAAAATAACCACCAGAGAAGCACTACCTGATCATTCATCCTGCTTCACTGGTGTAATAAACACATATTTAAAGGAAAGGTTCCAGTCTTGCATTTAAATAAGTTGCTAAGGTTAACCCTGTCCTTACACTGGATGATGACTTCTTGCCGCTTGGATGAAGACTTCTCCCGGCTTCGTTGAGGACTTCTTGCCGCTTGGATGAAGACTTCTCCCGGCTTCATTGAGGACTTCTTGCCGCTTGGATGAAGACTTCGCCGGCTGGATGAGGATGGATGTCAGGTCTTCAAAAACTGTAAATGGATCTTCGGGGGTTAGTGTTATTTTTTTTTTAAGGGTTTATTGGGTGGGTTTTATTTTTATCTTAGGGTTTTGGGCAATTTAAAAGAGCTAAAATCCCTTTTAAGGGCAATGCCCATCCATATGCCCTTTTCAGGGCAATGGGGAGCTTAGGTTTATTTAGATAGGATTTTATTTGGGGGGTTGGTTGTGTGGGTGGTGGGTTTTACTATTGGGGGGTTGTTTGTATATTTTTTTACAGGTAAAAGAGCTGATTTATTTGGGGCAATGCCCCGCAAAAGGCCCTATTGGCAGTTTAGTGTAGGCTATGGGGTTTTTTTTTATTTTGGGAGGGCTTTTTTATTTTGATAGGGCTATTAGATTAGGAGTAATTCGTTTTTTATTTTTGAGAATTTATTTTTTATTTTTTGTAATTTAGATAAATGTATTTTTTTAATTTAATTTATTTAATTAAATTTTATTGCAATGTTAGGTGTTAGTGTGAGGCAGGTTAGGTTTTATTTTACAGGTAAATTTGTATTTATTTTAACTAAGTAGCTAGTAAATAGTTAATAACTATTTACTAACTAGTCTACCTAGTTAAAATAAACACAAACTTAACTGTGAAATAAAAATAAAACCTAAGATAGATACAATCAGGCCCATTTATCAAGCTCCGTATGGAGCTTGAAGGGCCGTGTTTCTGGCGAGTCTTCAGACTCGCCAGAAACACAAGTTATGAAGCAGCGGTCTAAAGACCGCTGCTTCATAACCCTGTCCGCCTGCTCTGAGCAGGCGGACAGGAACCGCCGGAAATCAACCCGATCGAATACGATCGGGTTGATTGACAGCTCCCTGCTGGCGGCCGATTGGCCGCGAGTCAGCAGGGGGCGGCGTTGCACCAGCAGCTCTTGTGAGCTGCTGGTGCAATGTTAAATGTGGAGAGCGTATTGCTCTCCGCATTTAGCGAGGTCTTGCGGACCTGATCCGCAGTGTCGGATCAGGTCCGCAAGCCCTTTGATAAATGGGCCCCAATATAACTATTAGTTATATTGTAGCTAGCTTAGGGTTTATTTTACAGGTAAGTATTTAGTTTTAAATAGGAATTATTTAGTTATTAATAGTAGGTTTTATTTAGAATTATTTTAATTATGTTAAAGTTAGGGGTGTTAGGTTTAGGGTTATGTTAGGGTTAGGATTAGATTTAGGGTTAGGGTTAGGGTTAGGTTTAGGGGTTAATATATTTATTTAGTGTTAGTGATCTGGGAGGCCAGAGGTTTAGGGGTTAATAACTTTAGTATAGTGGCGGCGACATTGGGGGCGGCAGATTAAGTGTTAATAAATTTATGTAGGTGGCGGCAACATTGGGGGCGGCAGATTAGGGGTGTTTAGACGTGGGGTTTAATTTAGGGTGTTAGGTTTAAACATACATTTTCTTTCCCCATAGACATCAATGGGGCTGCGTTACGGAGCTTTAAGCTCCGCGATTTGTGTTAGGTGTTAGGCTTTTTTTTAGCCGGCTCTCCCCATTGATGTCTATGGGAAAATTGTGCACGAGCACGTCAAAGCAGCTCAAAGCAGCGCTTGTATATGTGTGCGGTATAACGCTCAACACAGCCATATCGCCCGCAAATGCTGGGTTTTTGCAAACCTGTAATAGCAGCGCTATTAAAGGTGAGCAGTGGAAATAACTTTCAAGTTATTAGCGAGTCAGCCATAACGCAAAACTCGTAATCTGGCTGAGTGTTTTTTGAAGAATATTAGAATGTGAAATATTCATATTTTCATGTTGTGTTAGCACACATGAGATTATGCAATCGGATTGTTTTTTTCGACTTTATTTTCACCATTGACTTCTTTGGGGGAATACGAGAACGAGCATGCGATCTTCTAACTTCGATTTTTTGCACTTGTCGGGTTAGAGCAAGAGCGAAAAACTGTTTACTTTTAATTGCTGCAGGTGTAGTTCTTTAAGTGTGTTAGTTCATACATGTAGGGAGTTATAACAAGGAGTTGTAACGTGGAATATGTAATATATGGATAATGAAATATACTGAACAGCTACTGGAATATAACTGGAACTCTGCTTACACCACTCTCTCTCTCCTATCTCCCCAGGTATGTGCTTCAGGACAAAATCAACTTTAACCCTGTCTGTTCTCCTGCATCACACATTGAATAGCTGCCATTCAGGTAGATTACGAATTTTGCGTTACGGCTTTTAACGATGAAAAAATGGGAATTTAAGCGTAATGGCAGTAACACACTATTACGAGTCGTGTTGGTATAGCTATACCGCAAGCATTTTAGCCTGTAACGCAACGTGCATTCAGCACTCAAAAAATGACGTTTTTGTGTGGGGTTTTCATAGCGCTGGTATTACAGGTTGTGCGGTCTGGTTAAAACGCTTGCATTACAGCCTATACCGACACAATCCATACCGCCATCTAAGAGCAGTAGTTATGGATTTTGTGTAACAAAAATGTTTCACAAAACTCATAACTAAAATGTTACAAAGTGTACTAACACCCATAAATAACCTATTAACCCCTAAACTGCCGCCCTCCTGCATCCCAAACACTGTATTAAATTTATTAACCCCTAATCTGCCCCCCCCCCGAACATGCTGACACTATAATAAAGTTATTAACCCCTACACCTCTGGCCTCCTGTGAAATAAAAATAAAGGTAATATTAAACTATAAATTAACCTAATGTTGATAACTGTGGTTATCGGTCTCGATTGGAGAAATATAAAATTTCCGAACAAAGAATCTCATAAAAGGGCCTGCGTGCCTTCATGGAGCCAGAACTCTGACACTAGAAATTACCTGAAAAGAATACAAGAACAGACAAACACTTCGGCCAAGTCCTACAAGCTGTAAGTTTCTACCGACACTACGCGGCACTTACCTCATACAGATTGAGGTCAAGGAGTGTAAGTAGACACCCTTAGCGGCACCTGTACTCCGGGCTCTGGGTTATTATAACACTAGTTCTGTGATATCATATAAGGTGCATATACTCCATATTGAGGTTTGGGGCTTTTACTCAGTCATAATACACTGAGGACTGAAAAATAAACGTTATTATCTGTCTAATAACTTCAACAAACTTTGAAGAGAAAAATTCATCAAGAGACTTTTGTATTATGAATGTTATTTAAGAGTTATACTAAGTGACTAGAATATATTGGATTTGTATTTTATGTACTTTATGCGTTGCATATAATGTATGCTTAGTTTATAACAGGGATTTTAAAGTATCCATTTATTATTACTGCACTGTACCGTATTTTTTTTTTTATTATATACTAAAGATTGTGTTTTTATATATATTTTTACCAATATTTTCATATAGGATACCACATATACTATTAGTATCACTGCATTTTTTAGCTTAATAAGATATACCACTACTAATCTTCATTTGAAACTAGATATTAGCTATTTCTCTGTTGAATCACAATATTCATGCAGAGTTCCAAAATCTTAGTATCAAAATTTATTATTATTATTACTGATTATTTCAGCATTGATATTTTGTGTTACAGATTTTATTTGCACCCCCTTTTCTCTATCAATTCTCTTTTTTACATATCTTTTCTTACCAAGGCTGGAGGGTGTGGGGACTCTCCGACCCTGGTAGATAGATTAGGGCTGCATTTAATATTGATTCTATTATTATTAGTCCTGAGGGTTCGAAATTGCGCCATATGCACATTTCTTTCTTTTCTCATATAAATTAACCTAACCTTACTATTCTAATAAAATAAAAAATACTACCAATTAAAAAATCTAAAATTACAAAAAATAATAAACACTAAATTACGAAAAATTAAAAACACTAAGCTTAAAAAAAATAATAAACGAAATTATCAAAAATAAAACCAATTACACCTAATCTAATAGCCCTATAAAAATAAAAAAGCCCCTCCAAAATAAAAACACCCCTTAGCCTACAATAAACTACCAATAGCCCTTAAAAGGGCCTTTTGTAGGGCATTGCCCTAAGTGAAACAACTTTTACCTGTAAAAACATACAAAGTCCCCCCAACAGTAAAACCCACCACCCAACCAACCCCTCAAAATAAAAAAAACTAACTCTAAAAAACCTAAGCTACCCATTGCCCCTAAAGGGGCATTTGTATGGGCATTTTCAGCTCTTTTTCATTGTCCTTAAAAGGGCATTTAGCTCTTTTTCAAATTGCCCAAACCCTAATCTGAAAATAAAAAACAAAAAAATATCTAACACTAAACCCAGAATATCTACTCATGGTTCCTGAAGTCCGGAACTCCATCTTCATCCAGGCAGCGACATCTTCATCCATCGTGGGGGACATCTTCTATCTTCATCCCGGCGGCACCGAGCAGCGAAGACATCTAGTGCGGTCCCGCCGTACACTGAAGCTTTAATGCTTTGAACAACCAATAGGATTTCAGTAGCTCTTATCCTATTGGCTGATTTGAATTTGAAGAATCAAATCAGCCAATAGGAATACAAAGTACGCCATTTTGAAACGGCTACCTTGCATTGAAGCTTCAGTGTACGGCAGGAACTGTATGAAGAGGACGCTCCGTGCTGGATGGATGTCTTTGCTGCGCCGCTCCGCGCCGTCGGGATGAAGATAGAAGAAGCCCCCATGATGGATGAAAATGTCGCCGCCTGGATAAAGACTTCTCGCCACCTGGATGGAGATGGATGTTTGGACTTCAGGAACCATGAGTAGATATTCTGGGGTTAGTGCTAGGTATTTTTTTTATTTTTTGGGGTGTTTTTTTTTCAGATTAGGGTTTGGGCAATTTAAGGAAGAGCTAAATGCCCTTTTAAGGGCAATGAAAAAGAGCTGAATGCCCTTTACAGGCAAAAGAGCTGTTTAACTTAGGGCAATGCCGTGCAAAAGTCCCTTTTAAGGGCTATTGGTAGTTTATTGTAGGCTAGGGGGTATTTTTATTTTGGAGGGGCTTTTTTATTATTTATAGGGCTATTAGATTAGGTGTAATTGTTTTTATTTTTGATCATTTTGTTTATTTTTTTTCGTAAGATTAGTGTTTTTTATTTATCGTAATTTAGTGTTTATTATTTTTGCAATTTTAGATTTTTTTATTTTTTCGTAGTGTTCCAGTTAAAGTTGTAATTTAGATTTTTTAATTGGTAGTATTTTTTATTTTATTAGAATAGTAAGGTTAGGTTAATTTATAGTTTAATGGTAGGTTTATTTTTATTTCACAGGTAAGTTTTAATGTATTTAAATATAGTTCTATTGTAATTTTAATTTAAAGTTAGGGCGGTGTTAGGTGTAGGAGTTAATAGTTTAATTTAGTGTTTTTGTGATGTGGGGGGCCGGCGGTTTAGGTGGTTAATAGGTTCGTTTAGTGGAAGCGATGTGGGAGGCCAGAGGTTTAGGGGTTAATAGCTTTATTATAGTGGCGGAAATGTCGGGGAGCAGCGGATAAGGGGTTAAAAGCTTTATTTAGGTGTCGGCAATGTTGGGGGCGGCGGATTAGGGGTGTTTAGACTTGGGGTTTATGTAAGGGTGTTAAGTTTAAATGTAACTTTTTTACCCCCATAGACATCAATGGGGTTGCGTTACATAGATTTTTCATTGCGCACTTCAGGTGTTTTTTTTCTAACACTCTCTCCTCATTGATGTCTATGGGGGAAAGCGTGCACGAGCACGTCAAAGCAGCACTTGGATTTTGTGTGGTATGGAGCTTAAGGCCACCATATCGCACGCACAAAGAGTCTTTTCATTAACTCTTAATGGCAGCATTATGGAGAGTGAAATAACGTAACTTTTCTTGCTTTAGTGTCGCACTCTGGTTAGTGCAAAACTCGTAATCTAGGTTATTATTTTTTACTATTCTTACATTTATGGTATATTTTTTATTATCTTAAAAACTTTCCTGTCTCTGTCTCCCACTTTTGATAAGAAAAGTGCTATCTGCATTGTTTGCTTAGGCCTTGTTTCCTCCTGCTGTAATTTATGACCTTTGCTTATTAGGAGCATGTGACTGTTATTATCTATAAATTGAATAACCCTAAGCTTGTTAGACCAGCATGTGTAGTTTTCTAAGTGTATTAGTTCATAAGTGTAGGGAGTTATAACAAGGAGTTAGACAAAAGAGGGGACAAAATAGAAACAAATACTAATCTTCCTACATTTCTCTGCAAACATGCTACACTTTCTACTGTCTGCATTTACCCTCCTCTCCCTTCTCATTAAAGTTACAACTCTTCCCTTTCACAAACAGCGCTCAGACCATTCATATTTCTCCTTCTCTTCTACCTTCCCCCCTCTAAAACACACATGAATTCTATTCCTATCTCACATACCTCAGCCAACCATGCTTCGCTGATTCTAAACTTAAACACTCACATAAAACACACTCTCATCTTCTTTCTCTCACCATCTTTCTTCTCCTTGCAGCTGTAGATGTCTCACCTATCTCAGGTCCACCCTCTCCTTCCCTCTGTTCACTACCCCAAATGACACCTCATAAACCTTGTCCACATTACCCTCTCAACCTCATTATCTGCACCTTTATTAGTACAACGTAATTCTCTTGTGTCCTTTGGAATGCACACTCTGTATGCAATAAGCTTACATCTATTCACGGCCTATTCATTTCACATTAAGTCAAACGGTTAACCCTCACTGAAACTTGGCTTTCCTCCTCTAACCCAACTGCTGTAGCCTCTGTGTCCTATGGTGGCCTGCCCTTCAGTCACAGGCCAGGAGACAAAAAAGGAGGGGAGTAGGACGCTATCCGCCTCTTCTCCCCAGTAGCTCTGTGTGTTGCTGTTATCTATCAGCCCCCTGGCCCAGCATTTCTGGACCACTTTGAAGCCTGGCTTCCACACTTGCTCACTTGTATTGTCCCTTCTCTCATCTTAGGGGACTTCAACATACCCGTTGACAATCCTAACATGCCTGCTGCCTCTAAACTTCTATCCCTCACCACCTCTTTTGGCCTGTCTCAGTGGACATTATCTCCAACCCACTGTGAAGGCAACTCTATTGACCTGGTCTTTACTAATCTCTGTGCTGTTTCCAACTTCTTTAACTTCCCCTTTCCTCTCTCTGACCACCATCTACTAACTTTCTCTCTTACTCTACCTGCTGCATCTTTGCAAGCCCCCCAAAAACAGCATACCTTACAGGAATTTAAATGAATTGGATCTCACAGACTTTTTCCACTTAACTGAATCCTCTGCTCTCCAACATTTCATCCCTCTCTTGCCCAAACCTTGTGGCCTTACAGTATAATTTGGCACTAAAATCAACACTTTAAAAAGCTGCACCCTCCACTGTTCACTGTACATCAATCACTTGACGACAACTGTGGCACACCTAATTGACCAGATATCTTCAGAGATGTTCACAGGCATTGGAGGAAATCATGCACCCTTACTGATTTCCTACATTATAAATTCATCCCTAAAGGGACAGTCTAGTATAAATTAAACTTTCATTATTCAGATAGGACTTTTAATTTTAATCAACTTTCCAATTTACTTTTATCATCAAATTAGCTTTTTTCTCTTGGTATTCTTAGTTTAAACTAAACATAGGTAGGCTCATATGCTAATTTCTAAGCCTTTGAGGGCTGCCTCTTATCACATGCTTTTTAAATCTCTTTTCAACACAAAGAGACAGAAAGTACACGTGGGCCATATAAATAACACTGTGTTCAGGCACAGGGGGTTATTTAAGATTTAGCACAAAACAATGCTAAATTTAAGACAATAGATAATAAACAGTCGCAGTCATGTGGTCAAGGGGCTGGAAGAAGGTTCTTAGATACAAGGTAATCACAGAGGTAAAAAGTATATTAATATAACTGTGTTGGTTGTGCAAAACTGGGGAATGGGTAATAAAGGGATTATCTATCTTTTAAAACAATAACAATTCTATGGTAGACTGTCCCTTTAAGTTATACAATGCTGCCCTCAGCCTAGCCAAACAAGTATATTTCTCCTCCCTTGTGTCAACTCATGCATCCAACCCCAGAAATCTGTTCTCAACCTTTAACTCCCCTATACGTCTGCCTGTATCTCCACCCACTACCAAACTCACGGCTCAGATTATTGATCATCACTTCAAAAATAAAATTGACACCATTAGAAAAGATATCTACACTTCACACCCCTCAAAACAAGCCCTCCTAACCACCTCTTCTATTAACAAAACTCTCTGCTACTTTCCTCCTGTAACAGAGGAAGAAGTCTCCGTATTCCTATCTTCGGCTCATCTCACAACCTGCTCACTTGATCCTATTTCTTCACAACGTCTTCCCTCTCTCTCTACTTCACTAACCGGTACCCTAACTCACCACTTTAATCAAACTCTCACCACTGGCACATTTCCTGATACATTGAAGCATGTATCAATCACACCAATTCAAAACAAGCCCTCGCTTGACCCCTTCACCCCTTCTAACTATCGACCGGTCTCCTTACTTCCCTTTGCTTCAAAATTATTGGAACGACTGGTCTATAACTGGTTAACTCCTTACTTGATCCACTACAATTGGGTTTCCTCCCAAAACACTCAACAGAAACGGCTCTTACCATAGTAACAAATTACCTATTATCAGCTAAAGCAAAGGGCCACTACCCCTTACTAATTCTTCTTGACCTATCCATTGCTTTCGACACTTTTGACATCCTCTCCTCCTGAAAATCCTGCATTCATTTGGCATCAGAGACACAGGGGCCTAGTTATCAAGCCGTCAACCTCAAATACGGTGGAATTCCACTGCGTATTTGTGGCGAGGCTGATTCGCCTTAGTTATCAAAGGCTAGAGACCGGCAAAAGTAGAATTTTGTGACGTAAGCTTCAATCCGCCAGACTCAGTCCGACACAGATCGATTCTTACGTCACCCCAGATGTTCCGCACACAAGTGTGGCACAATCTGACTACTTTTGCTAGTTATCAAAAAACTAGCAGGTACGCTCGGCACTTTTCCGGCCCAGCATACCTGGTTTTCAATCCTCCGCCCTGGAGGCTGTGGATCCCATAGGAATCAATGGGAGTCTTACCATAGCGAAAGTACAAGTTCGCTGCTGCCAGACATCCCATTGATTCCTATGGGAGATGTGTAAACCTAACACCCTAACATGTACCCCAAGTCTAAACACCCCAAAGCTGTCCCCCCCTACACCACCGCAACTAAACAAAGTTATTACCCCCTACACCGCCGCTCCCGGAGCCCACCGCAAGCTACTCTATACATATTAACCCCTAAACCACCGCTCCCTGACCCTGCCGCAACTATAATAAATGTATTAACCCCTAAACCACCGCTCCCGGACACCGCCGCAACCTACATTATACCTAGTAACCCCTATCCTGCCCCCTCTATACCGCCGCCCTCTATAATAAAGTTATTAACCCATATACTGCTGATCCCGCACCTCCCCGCAACTAAATAAATAGTTTAACCCCTAAACCGCCACTCCCGGACCCTGCCGCAACCTATATTAAATTTATTAACCCCTAATCTGCCCCCCCTACACCGTCGCCACCTATAATACATTTATTAACCCCTCTCCTGCCCCCCAATACACCGCCGCCACTGTAATAAATTTATTAACCCCTAAACCTAAGTCTAACACTAACCCTAACACCCCCCTAACTTAAATATTAATTAAATAAATCTAAATAATATTTCTCTTATTAACTAAATTAATCCTATTTAAAACTAAATACTTACCTTTAAAATAAACCCTAATATAGCTACAATATAAATAATAATTATATTGTAGCTATGTTAGGATTTATATTTATTTTACAGGTAACTTTCAATTTATTTTAACTAGGTACAATAGCTATTAAATAGTTAAAAACTAACCTAAGTTACAGTTACACCTAACACTACACTATACTTAAATAAATTATTCCTATTTAAAACTAAATACTTACCTGTAAAATAAACCCTTAGATAGCTACAATGTAATTAATAATTACATTGTAGCTATTTTAGGAATTATATTTATTTCACAGGTAACTTTGTATTTATTTTAGCTAGTTAGAATAGTTATTAAATAGTTATTAACTATTTAATAACTACCTAGCTAAAAGAAATACAAAATTACCTGTAAAATAAATCCTAACCTAAGTTACAATTAAACCTAACACTACACTATCATTAAATTAATTAAATAAATTAACTACAAATAACTACAATTAAATACAATTACATAAACTAACTAAAGTACAAAAAATAATAAAAGCTAAGTTACAAAAAAAAAAAAAGGTTACAAACATTTTAAAAATATTACAACAATTTTAAGCTAATTACACCTAATCTAAGCCCCCTAATAAAATAACAAAGCCCCCCAAATAAAAAAATTCCCTACCCTATTCTACATTAAAAAAGTTCAAAGCTCTTTTACCTTACCAGCCCTTAAAGGGCCTTTTGTGGGGCATGCCCTAAAGAAAACTGCTCTTTTGCCTGTAAAAGAAAAATACAACCCCCCCAACATTAAAACCCACCACCCACATACCCCTAATCTAACCCAAACCCCCTTTAAAATAACCTAACACTAATCCCCTGAAGATCATCCTACCTTGAGTCGTCTTCACTCAGCCGAGCAGCGATGGAACCGAAGAGGAGATCCAGAGCGGCAGAAGTTATCCTCCAAGGGGCGCTGAAGAAATCTTCCATCCAATGAAGTGATCCTCCAGTCGGCACTGAAGAAGTCTTCCATCCGGGCGATGTCATCTTCCAAGCGGCGCTGAAGAAGTCTTCTATCCGGGCGATGTCATCTTCCAAGCGGGGTCTTCAATCTTCAATCTTCATCCCGCCAACGCGGAACATCCTTCTTTCCCGACGGACTACCGACGAATGAAGGCTCCTTTAAGGGACGTCATCCAAGATGGCATCCCTTCAATTCCGATTGGCTGATAGGATTCTATCAGCCAATCGGAATTAAGGTAGGAAAAATCTGATTGGCTGATTGAATCAGCCAATCAGATTGAGCTTGCATTCTATTGGCTGATCGGATCAGCCAATAGAATGCGAGCTTAATCTGATTGGCTGATTGGATCAGCCAATCGGATAGAACTTCAATCTGATTGGCTGATTCAATCAGCCAATCAGATTTTTCCTACCTTAATTCCGATTGGCTGATAGAATCCTATCAGCCAATCGGAATTAAAGGGATGCCATCTTGGATGACGTCCCTTAAAGGAGCCTTCATTCGTTGGTAGTCCGTCGGGAAAGAAGGATGTTCCGCGTCGGCGGGATGAAGATTGAAGATTGAAGACCCCGCTTGGAAGATGACATCGCCCGGATAGAAAACTTCTTCAGCACCGCTTGGAAGATGACATCGCCCGGATGGAAGACTTCTTCAGCGCCGACTGGAGGATCACTTCATCGGATGGAAGATTTCTTCAGCACCCCTTGGAGGATAACTTCTGCCGCTCCGGATCTCCTCTTCGGTTCCATCGCTGCTCGGCTGAGTGAAGACGACTCAAGGTAGGATGATCTTCAGGGGATTAGTGTTAGGTTATTTTAAGTGGGGTTTGGGTTAGATTAGGGGTATGTGGGTGGTGGGTTTTAATGTTGGGGGGGTTGTATTTTTCTTTTACAGGCAAAAGAGCTGAATTCTTTGGGGCATGCCTCACGAAAGGCCCTTTTAAGGGCTGGTAAGGTAAAAGAGCTTTGAACTTTTTTAATGTAGAATAGGGTAGGGCATTTTTTTATTTTGGGGGGCTTTGTTATTTTATTAGGGGGCTTAGATTAGGTGTAATTAGCTTAAAATTGTTGTAATATTTTTAAAATGTTTGTAACCTATTTTTTTTATTTTTTGTAACTTAGCTTTTTTTATTTTTTGTACTTTAGTTAGTTTATGTAATTGCATTTAATTGTAGTTATTTGTTGTTAATTTATTTAATTAATTTAATGATAGTGTAGTGTTAGGTTTAATTGTAACTTAGGTTAGGATTTATTTTACAAGTAATTTTGTATTTCTTTTAGCTAGGTAGTTGTTAAATAGTTAATAACTATTTAATAACTATTCTAACTAGCTAAAATAAATACAAAGTTACCTGTAAAATAAATATAAATCCTAAAATAGCTACAATGTAATTATTAATTATATTGTAGCTATCTTAGGGTTTATTTTACAGGTAAGTATTTAGTTTTAAATAGGAATAATTTATTAAAGTATAGTGTAGTGTTAGGTGTAATTGTAACTTAGGTTAGTTTTTATTTTACAGGTTAATGTCTCTTTATTTTAGCTAGGTAGGCTATTAAATAGTTAATAACTATTTAATAGCTATTGTACCTAGTTAAAATAAATTGAAATTTGGGGGCGAAGCTCGGCCGTGCAGGCAAATGGCCGCAGGGTGATTAAGCTCTGTGTTGGAGAAAGGACCTAGAGACTTTTTTACGCCACGCTGCTGCCTCAAAAGTGCCCTCTGTGAGCATAATAGTGTGGGGATACCTTCTGGACAAAAATGTTGGCGCTTTGAGCCCGCTTAGAGACATTTCTAGCAAAAATTTATCCCGCGCTGGAGAGACCGCCACCATCTTGGATCAGCCCGTGTACAAACCATGTGGCCACACTAAGCGGTCATCACCTGGACACAGCCAAAGAACTGGGGTAAGCTGCTCAAGTGGGCATGAAACTAAAGGGCCCCATGACCTGACCACTAGCCTCCGACACTAATTATTAACCCTCTCGGGGTCGCAACTCACTTTAGGCGCGGTGACAGCTGCCGACGCCTCTCCTCACCACAAAACCAAATTTCCGCACACAGAAAGGGGATGCAGGGGCTCAGTTTGACCTTATGATTGTCAAGAGGATATGCTTTACGTAGACTACAGTATACACAAAACGCTGAAGCTGAATAGTATGAGTAGGAGCTGGAACATTTGTTGACATCTTTAACAGCTTTTCCCACACTCTCGTTTTATTTTTCTGCATCTCACTCTGTTAATGTAAAACGACTCGTGATACAACTGGATGTCACTGCTAACCCTCTAACAAAATATGGCAGCCAGACGCTTAACTAAAGGAGAAAAGCTTACTAAAAGCCAAGTTGCAGCACCTATTTCTGTGAGCACTTTTTTTCCAGCTACCGGATACAATAAATAGCCCGGTTTCTCAAACAACAGCACCTACTGAAACCCACATGGAGTTAACTAACACAGTAGATACGCAGGCAACTGATGCCTACATCTCCCAATTAAAGCAGGATATAGCCAATCTGCCATCAAAAGAAGATTTTGCGTCCTTAAAGTCCCTGATAACCACAGAATTGACATCTATGAGAAAGGACATTAACAGCTTGGGAGATAGGGTGGAGGAAGTAGAGGGGACACAAAATACGATTAGTGAAATGATAGGAGCCCTTGACACCCAGGCAAATGTTCAAGCCTCACAGATAGAGACATTGCAAGATAAAATTGAGGATCTCGAAAATTGTAGCAGGAGGTCCAATCTAAGGGTGCGAGGTATCCCAGAATCAATAAAGAGCTCTGAGCTCAGAGAATACATACAGAACTTGTTTCAGCAACTTTTGGGGACAACAGAAATTCCAGACATGGAGCTGGAGAGAGTTCACCATGCTTTACGACCCCCACCACCCACGGGTGCTCCCCCCAGAGACGTGATTTTTAAATTTTTGAGATTCACTGACAGAGAAGAAATCTGGTCCAAAGCGAGACAAGCGAGAAAGATTTCTTACTTAGATCATTCACTACAAATCTACCCTGACCTCTGCTCAAGCACCTTACAATGCAGGAGAGATGTTCGATTTATCACCACTGTGCTCCAAGAGAAGAACATTAAATACCGCTGGGGATTCCCCTTCAGCCTAGTTGTGGTCAATGATGGGCACACTCACACATATAGAGGGCCACAGGACCTGGACTCCTTCTCCAAAGGACTGGGACTGTCCTTACAGCCGCCTCATCCTCCAGAGAGCCCACCTGAAGATTTTGTATCAAAGCTACACCTAATGTCTGGGACACAGTGGCACAAGGTGGTACATAAGAAAAAGAAGGATAGCCTGAAATCATGATGTAAAGGCGAGAGACTTATCCTGCTTCCAGCTTCCCTGGTTGGGTGAGATTGCTCCAATCACTTACTGTTAAAATTGTTATATGTTTTTCTTTATTTTTAACAGGACATGGGACGTTTATGCTTTGTCTCCATTGAGGAGAGAAAGCTTTAGTTTAAGAGCACTCACTAAAATATGGACGGTCTACAGAGACTGCTGAAGGCACATGCGTGCTTACACAATTATCTGGTTACATTGACTTTTTTTTTGCCATGTTGAGCTATATAGTCCACGTAATATAGGTTGTTTATAACTGAGTTTAGACATGGAGGCCCACTTAACTCAACTATAAAGGTGGCCACTCAATATCTTTACAGTTATTTAGGTCCGAGTAACCGGCCGACCCTTATTCTTTTATTGTTGTACGTTTAATGAGGAGACAAGTTTTATTCTCCTCCAATAATGTTTTTGTTAATATTAATTGTTATTGGTTTTTTAAATTTGTTATTCTTATTGTTGTTTATTTCCATGTAATGCACTGTGCTCACTGGTCCGCTTTTACACCTATGAATGACCACCAACCGATACACTATACCTCATATAGGATGCTTGATGTGATGTTATGTGTAAATCTGAATTATTCTGTATTCTGTGTATGCCGATTTTCTTATCCCTGCACTGTTATCTTATGACTCCTAATAATAATGTGTTGAATATAATAACAATCAACGCCAAAGGCCTTAACTCTCCAAATAAGAGAAGCATAGCCCTTAAGGACCTTAGGGACAACAGAGGGGATATAATCTTAATACAAGAAACCCACTTCATACATAAGAAAGAACCCAAGACCTATAAATATAAATTTGGAGAATCATTCTACGCATCTAATCACAATAAAACCAATGGGGTGGGTATTTTGATCAGAAAAGGTATTCCCTTTACTCTATTCGATTTAATAAGAGACCGTGAGGGTAGGTACTTAATAGTGGTTGGAAAACTTTATAACACAACGGTCACATTGGCGTGTGTATACGCCCCCAATGGACCACTTCTTTAAACGTCTATCTGACACCTTGCTGGAGAACAAAAAGGGCTTACTGATAATGGGAGGGGATTTTAATGTGTCACTTAATACTGATTTAGATACGTCAACAGGCTTGTCCTCCACTCCTAATAGGGTCCTATACAAAGTCAAACAACACATCAGGGACTTAGCGATACATGACGTCGGGAGGATACATCACATGACTGACCGACAATACACATTTTTTTCTTTCCCCCATTCCCGCTTCTCCCGTATTGACTATATATTCCTAGATGTCTCCTGTTTATCATTAGCATCTAGGTCAACAATAACCCCTGCAGGCTGGGCGGATCACTCCATGGTGAGCTGCGCAATTGAATGGCCATCTGCTCCACACTCCATGTTTGTATGGAAATTGAATAATGATTTGCTAGACCATCCACTTTATATGGAAAAGATAGAGTCCCGACTACAGGAATATTTTGATCTTAATATATCCTCTATAGCAGACTTTAGACTTATTTGGGAGGCCCACAAGAGCACAATTAGGGGGGATCTTATTAGTATGCAGTCCCACTACAATAAACAAAAACGTGCCATACTCCAGGACACATTGTCTGCCATTACAATAGTGGAGGGGAAACTTAAACTTACACCATCAGACGGAAATTTGAAAAAGGAACTTCAAACACTCAGAGTCAGCATAATACTGGATAGAGACTGTAAACAACTTGCACTCAAACTGCAACAAAATTATTATGCCAGCGACAATAGATGCAGCAGACTACTAGCACGCAAACTGAAAAGACGAACAAATAGGTCCTATATATTATCCATTGATAGACCAGGTGCTGACAGGGCACATTCCACCACCGATATATCTGAAGCATTCCATATATATTATGAATCCCTATATAATCTCCCGCAGGCCTCCCAGACAGACTCAACCCAAGCAGTTCTAATAGAATCCTTCCTTCGGGACTTGCCCATACCCACTATTACACAGGCCCAGGAAGAGGCCCTCAACTCCCCCTTTAAAATAGAAGAACTCCTCTTAGTCTTGAAAGATTTACCCCTGGGAAAAGCTCCTGGCCCCGACGGCTTCACTAACTATTACTATAAGAAATATAGCAATATATTAGCACCGCACCTGTTGTCGCTGTTCAACTCTATCTCTCATACCGGTCCCTTCCTTAGTAATTCCTTGATGGCACACATCTCATTGATCCCCAAAGAGGGCAAAGACCATGCGAGGGTCAAAAACTATAGGCCGATATCTTTGTTGAATACCGACATTAAAATATATTCTAAGCTGCTGGCGACCCGGCTTTATCCCTACAAGAGAGGCAAAAGACAACACTGTGAGGGCAATAGATTTCATTGATTATGTGAATAACCACTCTATCCCCACAGTTATAGTTTCCACAGATGCGGAAAAGGCGTTCGACCGGGTCAGCTGGGGTTTCCTTCGTGTGGTTCTGCTGAGGATGGGCCTGGGTGAGTCCTTTGTAAATAGAGTGTTTGCTATGTATTCAGCCCCAGTAGCCAAGGTACGCGTTAATGGCACTCTCTCGGCTCCCTTTGGGATAGCTAATGGGACTAGGCAGGGCTGCCCCCTATCCCCGCTTTTATTTGCTTGTGTGATTGAGATCCTAGCCCTTAAAATAAGGTCCATAGCTGACATTACAGGCGTACAAGTTAAGGATCATCACCACAAGCTTCTACTCTACGCAGAATTTTTGAAGCCAATTTTATACCGCTACAAACACTTTTTATAGCCACTCTCTCCTCCTGGCGGAGAAAACCATTGACGTGGACAGGTAGGATTAGCGCGTTTAAAATGAGCATATTCCCAAAGATTTTGTACATACTACAAACACTACCCATAGCCCTCCCCCGAACATACCTTACAACCCTACAAATAAAAAATTTTGAATTTATATGGAATAAGCGGCACGCGAGGATAAATAGAAAGGACATATGTCAGACGATTGATAATGGGGGACTAGGAGTTCCTGATTTGGTAGAATATTGGAGGGCCACACATTTACAGAGGATAGTGGATTGGTTCACTAATTTTAAAAACAAATTGTGGGTACGCCTTGAACACGACATAGCAGGTAGCTTGCACTTAGGTACACAGTGCTGGACACCGGTAGTCTTGGGACCAACGCAGAATTTCCTCATTCATACGGTCCAGGAGACCATGTTGATCTGGGAGAGAACCATGACAGAGTTTCCCAACATCTCCTCCAAATACTCCCCACTTACTTCCTTTATCGCTAACAAGGAATTCCCCCCAGGACAATTATCCATGGTAAAAGGTGACACACAACAGGATAGGGTTTTGATGATGTGCCATCTAGGGAATGAAACTCAACTACATGATAGGACCACACTAATTGAGAAAGGTTTTATTTGCTTCAGAAATTGTTTTTTCCACTTACAGTGCTATAACTACTTATCAGGACACCCACACAAGGAAAATATGCTGAGACCTCTGACAGCTTACGAATCCTTATGCCACAAGACGATTCCTACAAGACATACCCTGTCCATTATATATTTATTACTAAAACAGAATACACCAGGCCATACACCTCATTTCATAGACAAGTGGGGAGAAGAACTGGGTATACAGCTTTCTCATGTAGACGCGTCTAAGATTTTCACGGCAATTAGAAAGTCGGCCACATCTAGTAAACTTTTCGAATTAAATATGAAGCTTTTGCACAGGTGGTATTTAACCCCGGCACGTTGTAAGAAACTTTTTAGTAATTCTTCTGACGTATGCTGGAGATGTCAAACCGACATAGGCCATATGGCACATGTTTGGTGGCAATGCTCTAATATAACCCCAGTATGGGAAGAAATCACAAAGGAGACATCCAGGTTATTGAATAGAAATTTACCCCTGGACCCGACTCTTTGGCTATTCCATATTACCCCTAAAAACCTCACGGTGGAACAGAATAAATTGTTTAATATTGCTAGTAATAGTATCAAGTTATTAATTGCTAGGAACTGGAAAAACCCGAATGTCCCAACTATAGCACAATGGATACAAGAATGTAATTACTCCATCTCACTAGAGGAATACCATTACATTAAACAGCGTAAGCTAGACAGATACCTACAAATTAAGGTACAATGGGAAGAGTATTTGAGAGAGAGGTTCGGTCCTGGAAACTAACACAGTCATTACAAGTAATTTACCCCAGCAGGAGACCTAGCTAGTTCCATGGTCCCATCACACAAGCAGGACTTAAGAGATTCAGAAGGGCTTGTGCCCCTTAGTATAAGGTCATCATGGGTAACTTTAGGCTTCCGAGCCTATGACATTGAGTAATAACCTACCTCAAACGATATATGAATAATTACATGTATTGGACAGCACAGTATATTTTGTTTTGTTTTGTTTTGTGTTGTTCTGTTTGTTCTTTTTCTTTTGTAAAACTGTCAGTATCATTGTAACAATACTAATTGCATTTATGTAATGTTTATCCTTTACAAAATAAAAACTATTTTTGAAAAAAAAAAAAAAAAAATTGAAATTTGCCTGTAAAATAAAAATAAATCCTAACATAGCTACAATATAATTATTATTTATATTGTAGCTATATTAGGGTTTATTTTAAAGGTAAGTATTTAGTTTTAAATAGGATTAATTTAGTTCATAATAGAAATATTATTTAGATTTATTTAATTAATATTTAAGTTAGGGGGTGTTAGGGTTAGTGTTAGACTTAGGTTTAGGGGTTAATAATTTTAATACAGTGGCGGCAGTGTAGTGGGGGGCAGGATAGGGGTTAATAAATGTATTATAGGTGGCGACGGTGTAGGGGGGGCAGGATAGGGGTTAATAAATTTAATATAGGTTGCGGCGGGGTCCGGGAGCGGCGGTTTAAGGGTTAATACATATATTATAGTTGCGGCGGGGTCAGGGAGCGGCGGTTTAGGGGTTAAACAATTTATTTAGTTGTGGCGAGGTGCGGGATCAGCAGGATAGGGGTTAATAACTTTATTATAGAGGGCGACGGTATAGGGGGGGCAGGATAGGGGTTACTAGGTATAATGTAGGTTGCGGCGGTGTCCGGGAGCGGCGGTTTAGGGGTTAATACATTTATAAGAGTTGCGGCGGGGTCTAGGAGCGGCGGTTTAGGGGTTACTAACTTTATTTAGTTGCGGGGGGCTCCGGGGGCGCCGGTATAGGGGGTAGAACAGTGTAGTTAGTGTGGGTGCTTAGTGACAGGCTAGCAATAAAGCTGTCAAAAAGCCGAAGAGCAGCGAGATCGGATGAGTGATAACTCTCACAGTCCGCTGCTCATCACCCCGTACTTGGTGCGTGGCTTTTTGACAGCTTTTTGATAACTTAGGTGAATTTTTGCAGGTCCGCGGCGGCGATGTGAGGCGAGCTTAGGCGGGCATATTGGGCCGGCGAAGGCAGGAAAAGTAGACGCGTTGATAACTACCCCCCATAGTCCTCTCCTGGTTTGCTTCACATCTCTCAAACTGCTCATTTTCAGTTTCCTTTCACAACATATCTCCTGATCCTTTGTCTCTCTCAGTTGAGTCCCTTGCATTTCTCTCTCTATACATCCTCCCATGGAAAACTTATAGCCTCCTTTTGCTTTCAGTACCACTTATATGCTGATGATACCCAAATCTATCTTTCCTTTGCTTATATCTCTCCCTCTTTACTCAACCAGATTTCCAACTGCCTCTCAGCAATTTCCTCTTGGATGTCTTCACACTACCACCAACTCAAGCTGTCCCAAACTGAGCTGCTTCTTATTCCCCCCTCTTCAAGATATCTGACACCTGACATTTCTCTGATGGTCGGAGACTCTATTCTCAACACCTTACCCCAGGTCTGCTGTCTTTGGGTCACATTTGAATCAGAACTCACATTCAACCCACATATACAAGCACTTACCAAATCCTTCCGTGCACACCTACGCAACATTTCCAGAATTCATCACTTCCTTTCTCAGAAAACTACAAAAATTCAAATTAATTCTCTCATTTTGTCACGCATTGACTTTCGCAATCTACTCCTAAATGGCCTTCCAAAATACCATCTCTCCTCCCTCCAATATATTATGAATGCTTCAGCTAGTCTCATACACCTAAGTTGCCGATCTACATCAGCTGCTCCGCTCTGCCAGTCTCTACACTGGCTCCCCATACACTCCAGAATACAATTTGAAGTATTAACCCTAACTTACAAATCACTCAACAGTCTCACTCCTAACTATATTTCCTCTCTCATCTCCTAATATTCCCCATCCCGTCCTATTCGTTCAACCTCTGACCTACGTCTCTTCACTCCTATTATTTCTATATCCCACTCCCGTCTCCAAGACTTCTCACTTGCTGTTCCTATCCTCTGGAACTCTCTACCCTGCTCCATAAGACTGTATACAAGCTTGTATAGCTTTAGACGCTCCTTGAAAACATCCCTATTCAGAAAGGCTTACCATCTCTCATCCTAACCAAAATTATTCTTGAACTGTCTGACTCTCTGCTCCAACTACAATCCATGTGACAAGCTACCCCAAACCTTATGTCTCTGCACCTTTAACCTGTAGACTGTGAGCTCTCTGGAGCAGGGTCCTCTTCCTCCTATACTAGATTTGGTTAGTTTGTTATGTTTTATCACAAATCCTTGTCTTTGTATACCCCTATTACTGTACCAAGCGCTACGGAATTTTGCGGCGCTATACAAATAAATGATAATAATCATTTGTAATATGAGCGCAACCCGACAAGCGCAAACAGCTTACTTCTAGCGCAATTAACACTATAGCTGAATCATTAATATGCCCTCCACTTGTAATCTGTCCCTCAATGGGTTCCATTTATAAGGCAGCGGTTGCTGATTCAGATGCCCATCATTTCAGGCTCGCCTTAAATGAAAGTTAAGAAGCAGCGGTCTGATAGACAGCCCCTGTTAGCCAACGATTGAGCAGTGAGCAGGGGGCAGCAAAAGAAAAATTTGTACAATTATAAAGAATTGCACACGTGCCTTTTTGACAGCAATCTTATTCCATACAGAAAACAATGCAATATCACTGTATAATATTGCCCCACCAAGGTGACAAATACACTGACATTGGCCCACATTACAAGTGGAGCTTTACTGATAGTGCTATCACAAGCTATGAATAGAGCACAATCTGGTATTATAAGTGAATGGATAAAAAGAATTACCAGAGAATGTTTAAAATGGCTAACATATCTTTAGCACACACTACACTTTCAATTAAAAGCGCAGCTGCATATGAACGAGGCGGATTAGGGGTTAATAACTTTATTTAGTGTCGACGATGTCAGGGGCAACGGATTAGGGGTTAATAGTTTTATTTAGGTGTTAGCGATTTGGGGGTTGGTGGTTTAGGGGTTGATAGGTTTAGTTTAGTGTTGGCAATATGGGGGCATGGCAAATTAGGGGTTAATACTTTAATTAGGGGTTAATACTTTCATTTAGTGTTGGCGAAGTGGGTGGGCAGTGCATTAGGGGTTCATAGTTTTAATATAGTATTTGCAATGCAGGAGGATGGTGGTTTAGGGGTTAATAGGTAGTTTATGGGTTTTAGTGTACTTAGTAACATTTTTGTTTTGAATTTTGTGAAACATTTTTGTTTTGCAAAATCCATAACTTCTGGTTTTTGATAGTGTAAAGGATCTTGGCAGTATAAGCCATAACACTAGCCGAATAGCTGTACCGCCACAACTTGTAATACAGTGAGCTGACAATTCCACTCGCAAAGGCCAACTTTTCAGTGATGTAGCGTAACGCACAACTTGTAATCTAGGTCTATGTTTGTTGTTGATATTATGGCTCATAGACCCACATTTCTCTGAACAATTAACAAAAATAGTAATGGGAGAACTAGATTAATGTAAAAATAGGTGAAATTTTGTGAAATTCTTTATTGGATCACTTTTGGTAGAATTTTTATATGTTTGTTTTTTTTGCTATGCAGAGGTAGGAACATGCATGTATGTAATATTTGTCCACTCGTTTTTTTTGGATAAATTGTGAGATTCTAAACCTTTGGTGTTTTGGGAACATGAACTGATGCTTAATATGGAACAATAAAATGTAGGTATGAAATATTTATTAAATAAAGGCTTCCATGCTGCAATTTACTATGTCCACCATATGAAATGACACATTTTAATTTCTTCTGCATTTCATAAAGTGATGTTTTTCCCATAATATAGTTCTGCAAACTAAAGTTATTTCTAGAAATACTTGATCTGTTGAAAAAACAAATTAGTATGGGTACCTCACAGAGAGAGATTAATTGTATGTACAAATGTAATAAGGGAAAAACAACTAAAAATACTTCTAGCACAAGAGTGTGGAAATTGCTCCCCTGCAGGGATAGTAAATTTACCCCATATAGTAGAAGATTCTACATGGTACTGATGATCTAAAGCTCTACAATCAGGTGATATGATCTAAGAAGACAGCATAATAGACATATATTACTCCTCATATCATATTTCAAATTATTGGTTGTGTGCTCCTCTAAGAAACAGGTTATAGAAATTGCAGTCCTCCTCTTTCAAATGATTAGCCCTGTGTCCAGCTACACAGATTCTCTTTTAACAGTTCTGGAGATTTTAAAGAGGATTTTATCTCATTTGAAAAGTGTGAGGTCCCACCATTCACATTAGGGGCTTTATGACATTACAATCATCTATAGTCTTGATAGTAATCAATACTTCATGGCAACTACTGTCTTGTTGATGCTAGGGCTCATAGATCATTGTTTCTCTGAACTAATGATAATTAAAGGTATAAATATAAATGGGATACATGGTGAGTGTATAAAAATGATGACATTTTGTAAAATTGAATATAGGATGATGTATGGTGCAACTATTTTATGTTTGGTGACTCTTGTTATTATTTTTTTATTATACCTATTGAGTTTGGACAACAGTAGACGCATACATACATTATCAAAATGGATTACATCACCCCAAAATAAAAAATCATTTTAAAATGTGTTTAATATTTTTGGGTTAGATATTTTCTGCATAAATTAAGGGTGGAACAAAATAATTAATTTTATCTTCTGAATTTCTCTTAGTAATTTTTACTGAACAACATAGATATAAAATCCTACGTTTTGCTGTTTTGGGTGAACTGGGGCTAATTGTGGAACTATAAAATTATTGTGTAACATATTTAGGAAATAATGGGTCCCATATTGATGTTCTCCATGTACACCATAGACAAGTACATATGTGTGTGTGTGTGTGAGTGACGTGTGTGCGTGGGCTTGTGACAAAGATGGCATGCTATGACAGTGTCACATTAAAGGGACATTCTGGTCAAATTTTAAATGCACATAGATTAAAAACATATTTGAATGTAAACATATTTGAACTGTGTGTTGGCAAAAATGTTTCTAGTAAAAGTTTACACTTTAGTGTTAACATTTTTCTCTTTACGTGCATGTGAAGCATAGCTACATTTTCTCAGTGCAGCAGCAAAGGCGGAAATCCTGGCCCTGCAGACCCTGCAATGCTGGTAAGAGAGGCCCGCCACCTGTCCAGATTTTCAGGGCTGTTGGGCCTTTTGCAGGGCCCTGTCACCTGCTGTGGTCCAGTGGCAGGGAGAAGAGTGAGGCCACAGAGCGACTTGTGTGCACAGCACATCTTGAAGGTTGGGGGCCTAGAACAACAATCGCTGGCGGGCCTAGATAAAAATTGTTCCGCCCCTGTGCACCAGTATTTTAAATACTACAGCTGATCAGAGAGCCAATGGGGCTTGTATCATGTCAGCAATTAAACTGAATCATTACCAGATGATAAAAACACCTTAGGCTCTCTGAGCAAGTGCTGGTGCACCGTGCATACTTAAATACACTTCAGAAACAACTATAGATTTTATTAGAAGCATTTTTGCTAATATATATATACAGTATATATTACAAAAATGCTTCTATTCAAAACTGAATTGTATCCATGTGGATTCCAATTTTAGCTAGAATGTCCATTTAAAGTCACTGAACTCTTCAATTCAATATAGAGATGTCATGGTTATGTACTGGATTGTATTCACCTGTTGGCAATGGTTGTGGCTAAAACACCTGAGCTGAAATACTAGGGGTGGCCACATATATATATATATATATATATATATATATATATATATATATATATTGTGTAAAAGCTGCCTTATATTGAAGCGATATTAAACTGTATGAGATTGTAATATAATATGTTTAATTATGTGTTGGGAAAAATACTTTGCAATACAGTTTTGTTATTGCCCTGCTTTCCTGTCATTTTTTTTCCCCCTCTAAATTTTACTGAGTTTCTATAAGGTAATGGGTGCCGCAATATTACATTTTCCTGTTATCTCACTCTCCTGCTGAGAACAATTAGGAACTGATATAAAACAGACTGTCGAATAAAGGCTGTGTGGAACATAAGATTATCTAATAGGGTTTACACACAGCCTTGTTTGCACTTTTTTTATTTGTCTGATTTATATCTGTCCTTATTTGTTCTCAGAATCAGAGATAAATAGAAACCTAGCTTAAATATGGCAGTGCCCATTACTTTATAGAAACTAAACCTTTACCGTTATATCTTTAATTTAATAACAATTAATGTAATTGTTAAAAATACATCTACATATTATTTGAATGCTATTTGCTTTAAGCACGTTTATATCTACCATGTATTTACTGTTTACTATAACTTTAAGTCTGCCAAAATGTTTAAAACTTTAATTATTTTAGTTTTGAAAACAATCACTTGACTTAAAGGGACATAAAACCCAAAAATGTTCTTTTGTGATTCATATAGAGAATACAATTTTAAACAACTTTCTAATTTACTTCTATTATCTCATTTGTTTCATTCTCTTGGTATGCTTTGTTGAAGCAGCAGCAATGCACTACTGGTTTCTAACTGAACAAATGGGTGAGCCAATGACAATCGGTATATATATATATGCAGACACCAATCAGCAGCTAGAACCTAGGTTATCTGCTGCTCCTGAACTTGCATAGATAAACCTTTCAGCAACGGATAACAAGAGAAGGAAGCAAATTAAATACTAGAAGTAAAGTGGAAAGGTGTTTAAAATTGTATTCTCTATCTGAATCATGAAATACATTTTTAAATGAAATACGAGTTATAGCACTTGAGATTGCCAAAATTCATCTGACTTATACAGCCAAGAGCCAAATGGACAATAGGTTTTACAGAACGTGGGAAGTCAACATTAAATATTCTCACAATTAGAATAAGCTTGCATTTTAAACAAACTTTATGATTTATTTATATGATCAAATTTACTATTTCTAACCATAGCTCCTTTCAATGAGAGCATACCTAGATATGTTGAGGAGCATTTACCTACTCTGAGCACAATATGTCAGTTTGTAATATATATATTTATTTTTAAATTACTCTCTCTGAATGATAAACGTTTAATTTTGACTGTTAAGTGCCTTTGAATCAGAAAGTAAAATAAATTAAATACCAAAATAATGTTTTGTTTTTAGTCCCATGTGTCCACAGAAAACCACATTAGAAAAGTTTATTTCAGATACAAGTGTATTCCAACATAAATCAAGTGGTTTGTCAGAAATCCCCTTTCAAAACTGCCAATGTGAATTATTAACAGTGAACTCGGTAAGCGAATATTTTAGGATGAACCGGTGAGAACAACAGATAACAGCTATAAGTGACAATATCCCAGCTATAAGTGACAATAACCCAGCTATAAGTGACAATAACCCAGCTATAAGTGACAATAACCCAGCTATAAGTGACAATAACCTGTTAGTTTGAACTACATTTCAGAATTTGTATATTGAACTCGGTTTCATTGCTTCTCAGGAGATCAGTTGTATTTTGGGGAGTATGATCACACAGACCTATTATTATTATTTTAACAATGCATATAATAATAACGTGATATGGATAAAACAAATAAATAAATAAAAAAAGAATATATAAATATATATTCAGGTTTACTGAACAGAGAGGGAAATAGAGAGAACGAGAATGGAAATACCTTTATAGAATTCCAATATAGTGAATAAAACCCAGATTAAGATTAAGATACTTTTAAAGAATACATCATTCTCAATTGTGAATGGTGAAAATATATGTAACATTCATATGGGCTGCATAGAGCAGGGGCACATTCCACAAACATACAAAACATATCATATGCATTAAAAAGTTTGTATATAAATCTCACAGTGCAATAGAGTACACTATTAGTCATAGAAATATGTTCAAAAGTAAATATTTGATTCTATTTTCATGTTCTTTATAGAGCTGTATGTGTGTGTGAATACTGGGGTATAGAATTATTACAGTCACACTGGAAAGCAGAGAGTATTTGTGGGAAAGTGTTTTACCAAAACAGCTGAGCCCAATGGATGAAGCATCCAGAATCAAATCCTTCATTGTTAGTTTGGATTAACCATCCAATTCCCTCCCAGTTTGTGGAGTATTTGCAGCAGCGGTGAAAACATCTGTTTTTCTCAGGAGGTTGGAGTAAGTTTGGCAGAAAATGTGTTTTTTAGTTTTTTTTTAAATAACCTTTTATTTACTTATTGGCTTCGAAAGGTTACCATATTTCAGAGAATACATAAAGTAATGATTATTTCATGATACAGAAAAAAATTAATAATCTGAGGTTAGTTTCTAAATTATTGTTCTTCTCAAAAATAAGTACAGTATTTCAAGTAAAGAGCGCTGGACTTGCATTTGTAATATATGATTATAATATATTTTGTAATATTTCAATATCTTTATTATTTTAATCGTACAGGAATTTTGACCATCACCGATTTAATCAAATGAGTAATATAATACTTTTATATTCCACCCCTCGATTAATTTATGCAAAGAAACCAATTATGACACATATTTTACTACAATTATTATTATTTTACAATAAGTAAAAAAAATGAATATCATGCTTTTTATATATATATATATATATATATATATATATATATATATATATATATATATATATATATATATATATATATTGTGTTATCAAGCAATTGAACAGGTGTACCTAATAAACTGGTATATATATATATATATATATATATATATATATATATATATATATATATATATATATATATATATGTATTTATTTTTAAATC